>NC_089534.1:25460681-25466613 GCF_963924715.1 Thunnus thynnus
TAGATAGATAGATAGATAGATAGATAGATAGATAGATAGATAGATAGATAGATAGATTTTTGTGGTTTTTCTATGGAGACTGACTTTTATTTATTTATTTATTTTTTTACTGAAGATGATTAACCTATTCCATTATTTTAAAGTACTTACTTGTTACAATTGATGTTGGTGTTGCTGTGAATGTTGTTGTGTTTAAATCTGTTGTAAGAACAGATGTTGAGTCTAAAAAGAAAATTTTATTGTT
Organism: Thunnus thynnus; assembly: GCF_963924715.1. Classification (NCBI taxonomy): domain Eukaryota; kingdom Metazoa; phylum Chordata; class Actinopteri; order Scombriformes; family Scombridae; genus Thunnus; species Thunnus thynnus. The sequence goes on from NC_089534.1 coordinate 25,460,926, forward strand.
ATTTATCTGCTACCTTCAAAATGAATATCCTTTCAAACAAATCTCAAATAAAAATATAAATGCATTTTTGTATTCAAAAATACATACTGGTTACAGCTGGTTGTGTTGTAATGTTAAGACTTGTTGTAGCAATAGGTGTTGTGTCTGTAAAGATGAAACCTTGATCATGTTATGTGAGATTTTAACAATATATATGTAGATAGATAGATTGACAGATTGATTGATTGATTTTTGTGTTCTTTCCTATTGAGACCGATTTTTATTTTATTTTTATTTTTTTACTGAAGATGATTAACCTATTCCATTATTTTAAAGTACTTACTTGTTACAATTGATGGTTGTGTTGCTGTGAATGTTGTGTTTAAATCTGTTGTTGCAATATATGTTGAATCTGAAAGGAAAAATTAAAATGTTAAAATATTTATCATTTAAAGATATGTAACTTTTTTATGTGTCACCCTTATTTCTATAAACTTACTGGTGACAGCGGTGGTCGGTGTAACTGTGGGTGTAGTAGTGATGAGTGTTGAATCTTAATGAGAATAAAATGTACTTAATTTATGTAGCACATACCATAGTTTATACTTTTCTACTTCTAGATATACAAAGAGGGTTATAACAAAGCAAAATGTACATCGTTATTTTTGAACATCTTACTTTTTAGAGTGGTTGGTGAAGTAGCTGTGAGTGTTGTGGTGTTCAGATGTGTTGTAGCAATAGGTGTTGTATCTGTAAAGATGAAACCTTGATCATGTTATGTGAGATTTTAACTATATATATATATATATATATACATAGATAGATAGATAGATAGGTAGATGTTTGTGTTTTTTCCTATGGAGACTGACTTTTATTTATTTATTTATTTATTTATTTTTTACTGAAGATGATTAACGAATTCCATTATTTTAAAGTACTTACTTGTTACAATTGATGTTGGTGTTGCTGTGAATGTTGTTGTGTTTAAATCTGTTGTAAGAACAGATGTTGAGTCTAAAAAGAAAATTTTATTGTTATTTATCTGCTACCTTCAAAATGAATATCCTTTCAAACAAATCTCAAATAAAAATATAAATGCATTTTTGTATTCAAAAATACATACTGGTTACAGCTGGTTGTGTTGTAATGTTAAGACTTGTTGTAGCAATAGGTGTTGTGTCTGTAAAGATGAAACCTTGATCATATTATGTGAGATTTTAACAATATATATGTAGATAGATAGATTGACAGATTGATTGATTGATTTTTGTGTTCTTTCCTATTGAGACCGATTTTTATTTTATTTTTATTTTTTTTACTGAAGATGATTAACCTATTCCATTATTTTAAAGTACTTACTTGTTACAATTGATGGTTGTGTTGCTGTGAATGTTGTGTTTAAATCTGTTGTTGCAATATATGTTGAATCTGAAAGGAAAAATTAAAATGATAAAATATTTATCATTTAAAGATATGTAACTTTTTTATGTGTCACCCTTATTTCTATAAACTTACTGGTGACAGCGGTGGTCGGTGTAGCTGTGGGTGTAGTAGTGATGAGTGTTGAATCTTAATGAGAATAAAATGTACTTAATTTATGTAACACATTCCGTAGTTTATACTTTTCTACTTCTAGAAATACAAAGAGGGTTATAACAAAGCAAAATGTACATCGTTATTTTTGAACATCTTACTTTTTAGAGTGGTTGGTGAAGTAGCTGTGAGTGTTGTGGTGTTCAGATGTGTTGTAGCAATAGGTGTTGTATCTATAAAGATGAAACCTTGATCATGTTATGTGAGATTTTAACTATATATATATATATATATATATATATATATATATATATATAGGTAGAGAGATATATAGATAGATAGATAGATAGATAGATAGATAGATAGATAGATAGATAGATAGATAGATAGATAGATTTTTGTGGTTTTTCTATGGAGACTGACTTTTATTTATTTATTTATTTTTTTACTGAAGATGATTAACCTATTCCATTATTTTAAAGTACTTACTTGTTACAATTGATGTTGGTGTTGCTGTGAATGTTGTTGTGTTTAAATCTGTTGTAAGAACAGATGTTGAGTCTAAAAAGAAAATTTTATTGTTATTTATCTGCTACCTTCAAAATTAATATCCTTTCAAACAAATCTCAAATAAAAATATAAATGCATTTTTGTATTCAAAAATACATACTGGTTACAGCTGGTTGTGTTGTAATGTTAAGACTTGTTGTAGCAATAGGTGTTGTGTCTGTAAAGATGAAACCTTGATCATGTTATGTGAGATTTTAACAATATATATGTAGATAGATAGATTGACAGATTGATTGATTGATTTTTGTCTTCTTTCCTATTGAGACCGATTTTTATTTATTTATGTTTTTTACTGAAGATGATTAACCTATTCCATTATTTTAAAGTACTTACTTGTTACAATTGATGGTTGTGTTGCTGTGAATGTTGTGTTTAAATCTGTTGTTGCAATATATGTTGAATCTGAAAGGAAAAATTAAAATGATAAAATATTTATCATTTAAAGATATGTAACTTTTTTATGTGTTACCCTTATTTCTATAAACTTACTGGTGACAGCGGTGGTCGGTGTAGCTGTGGGTGTAGTAGTGATGAGTGTTGAATCTTAATGAGAATAAAATGTACTTAATTTATGTAACACATTCCGTAGTTTATACTTTTCTACCTCTAGAAATACAAAGAGGGTTATAACAAAGCAAAATGTACATCGTTATTTTTGAACATCTTACTTTTTAGAGTGGTTGGTGAAGTAGCTGTGAGTGTTGTGGTGTTCAGATGTGTTGTAGCAATAGGTGTTGTATCTGTAAAGATGAAACCTTGATCATGTTACGTGAGATTTTAACTATATATATATATATATATATATATATATATATATATATATATATATGTGTGTGTGTGTGTGTGTGTGTGTGTGTGTGTGTGTGTGTGTGTGTATATATATATATATATATATAAATATATATATATATATATATAGAGAGAGAGATAGATAGATAGATAGATAGATAGATAGATTTTTGTGTTTCCTATGGAGACTGACTTTTATTTATTTATTTATTTATTTTTACTGAAGATGATTAACCAATTCCATTATTTTAAAGTACTTACTTGTTACAATTGATGTTGGTGTTGCTGTGAATGTTGTTGTGTTTAAATCTGTTGTAAGAACAGATGTTGAGTCTAAAAAGAAAATTTTATTGTTATTTATCTGCTACCTTCAAAATTAATATCCTTTCAAACAAATCTCAAATAAAAATATAAATGCATTTTTGTATTCAAAAATACATACTGGTTACAGCTGGTTGTGTTGTTATGTTAAGACTTGTTGTAACAGAAGGTGTTGTGTCTGTAAAGAACATTTTGTAGTAATGTGTCAATGCAAAATTATTCACTCTAGTGATTAACCATGTTCAGTATACTGTACATGTTTTTACATACGGTATTACCTTAAAACAGCCTACTTGTAAAAAGTAATAGTGCTGTTACAATTGCACTTACTTGTTATAACTGTCAGTGATGTGGTTGCAGCTGCAGTTGTGTTTAGATTAGTTGTACCAACAGGTGTGGAATCTAAATGGAATATTACACAATTATTTATTGTGGTAAATTCATAGTGACCATTATACAGTTGTTACATATGACAATGTATATGTAAAACAATGTTGTTTTTAATCATTTACAGTACTTTTTCCAACATATACTTTTCTAGTCAATGAGGTAATGATCACAAAACAAAAACTTTTAATGCACTGTACAGTTATGACCCATGTTTATCTTGAAACTTCATTGAATTGAAACGTAATTGTTACACTAGTTGCTGGATTAGCTGTCGGTATAGTTATGTTTAAATCTTAACCAGAGGACTGTTACCCATCCCTTACTTCTAAATACTTACTAGTAACTACAGTCGACGGTGTAATTGTGGGGGTTGTAGTGTTCAAGTCTGTTGTAGCAATAGGTGTTGTGTCTATAAGGAACATTTTATAATGACGTGTTAATATCGACAATAGAATTCAAAATTAGTCAGAAGAATGTTTGAAGAACCTACTTGTTATGATTGTTGATGCAACTGTTGTAGTGGCCACATCTGTTGTACCAACAGGTGTAGAATCTGAAAAGAACACAAATGTTAAATCTCTCAAGTGAAGATAAGTAACAGAAAATTCACATGTAAAATATAAGTGTTGTGGTGTATAACAATAATGCTTAAAATTAAATTTGACCTACACCCGTTTTTGGCATCTTATTTGCAACCTTACCAGTACCTATAAATGTACATATAGCCAAATTGTGTTTAATTTAGTGGACATACCTTATTTATTCTACTATTATTTGAATTGCCATGCATGGAAAAGTAAATGTAAAATTGTAAAATACACCAGTGTTATATAGTAGTTTACTATATAAGTTTAACCCTTTTGGTAAAAATCTTACTTATTACCAGTGGCATGGCATGACTTTGCCACTAGTTGGGGCTGCGGCCCCATGTAGCTCTGTGTATTTTTCCGTGAACATGCACTATACAATGTGGCAGAGAGCCAGCTGCTGGTGGCTACGGCTAGGCTAGCAGTTTCTAAAAGTTAAAAAGGTATCTTTTGGTGGCCACATAGCAACTGCTTTCACTACCACAATGATCCGTGTACATTTTGCCTGCCATCAGTGAGTAAATGTTATCTAATAAGGAAGCAGCAATTTGGAAATCTGGCAACATTTCTTGGGCACAAAATTCTCCAACCCAGATCCAGTTATTTAACCAACCATAACCAATCAGGGGCCACCAGGAAAAGCCAAACATATTACACACATACCACCGTCGGACGGATAAAAGTACGCCATTTGGCACGCAGACAAAGATTGTAGGCAGAGCTTTTTCATTAGTCATTACACGTTTCTGTAATTATGCATGATTTATGTGAAAGTAACAACTAAATTTTATACACACACAACAACAAATAACAAAAACTATTTTTCATTAAAATATGTATTTCACAATTGGATTTGCAGGAGGCGTGGCACCCCAGGACCCTGAATGTACCACATGTCGTTGCTTATTACGAAGACGAAAGTCAAAGTCAACATTTTACATCAAATATATGTGAGTATCATACAGTACATTAGTTATGAGAGTAGGAGTTGTTAAATTTGCTGTAGTGTTTTGCATTGTGGCAACAGTTTGATTTTTTAAAAAGTCGATAAAACGCAAAAAGTAACAGTTGTTTGCTGAAATACCAAGAAAAGCTAAAAGAGTAGCTCAACTGTTAAAACTCAGACAAACCATATTTCAGAAGCTTGATGAATGAGAAGGAATAAGTGACAGGTTCAGTAAAGAGGTAGAAGAAGAAGTGGGGTGACAGCCAACAACTATGTAGTATTCATAAATTTAGTGTTGTGTTTCATACCAGTTGGAGGAGTTGGTGATGGGCAAATGAAGAGGTCTGTTTGAAAAAGAGACAGAGTCATTTTTGAAACAAATAGTTGTGCAAATATATAAATGTGACTGATGCATGAAAGTACTTCATTGGGGATTTTAAGCTCCTACCTGACAGTGGCTGGCAATAAATCCCATCTGGAGGAATGGCATTGATGCATCCACAAGTATTGTCAGTTATATTGTTGCATTTGCCAAAAGTGGAGCACATATGACAAGGCCAACGATACTGTTCT